>NC_139433.1:5013421-5017032 GCF_905368555.1 Meleagris gallopavo | reverse complement strand
TTTTTCCCAGCAATAAAGTCGCATTTAACGGGAAAAACAGATATTTCTGCCTGATAAAGCCATATATCGGGGGTAAATCTGGTATTTCTGGTTCTAAGTATCATATTTATTTGGAAAAGCATTTATGTCTGCAAGGAAATGTCATATTTGTGGGGCATAAACCTGTGTGTCTGGGAGAATAAGTCATAGTTTTGGGGACAAACAGGTATTTCTCAGAGGAAAACTCATTTTTGGGGGGAGAAAACGTATTTTTGGGTTGGAATTGGTATTTCTGGGAGAAAGCGTCATGTTTTTGTGGAGAATTCTGCACGGAAGTGTCTGAAAACCACAAACCACAAGCCTTTCGACCTGGAGGGATCTTCCTCTCTGACCGTGAATCCCCTGGCATCCGCAGTTACTCTGCTCCTCTTATCCCCCTCCACGTAGGAGGTTTCCAATCCTTTGGGCTGGATTATTTCCTCTTAACTTGCCTGTGCTTGATGATGAATGATGTGGAATGCCGATAGCAGAACTATAAAGCCGTGACAGAGGGGCTGTGGGGCTCTGAGGCACTTCTGGGCTCCTGAGGGGACCGGGGTTCTGAACAGGCCCCACCACCCCCCCACCTCCTTTGAGCCGCACCGCTCTCTCCTTGCGCAGCTTTGGGGCTCCTTTCCCCTCCCATCGCTTTCCCTGCACGTTTTCCTGGCTGCCTTCTCTTATTCCTGTTGTTTCTTATCTTTCTTTAGGTGCTGCTTTTCATTCCAGGATCTCCAGCCTTACAGAGGAAATGGGGTTCATCTCAGAAGGCGCAGAGCATCTTTGGCTGTGAGCTTCTCATTTCAGACAGGTGGGTCCCAAAGCAGAGCTGTGGGTGGAAGTGTCAGAGAAGGAGTTGGAAGCACTGCACGTCTCATTAGGGAAGTGAATTAATTACACTGATTGATTCCCAAGGTGGTATTTGAGCCGTGGAAGCAGCGATGGGCTTTAATGGCTTTCAGTGCTCCCTGCACAGAAGCATCCCTGAGGGGTTCTGATGGGTGAGGTGCA
The DNA here is from genome assembly GCF_905368555.1 of Meleagris gallopavo. Taxonomy (NCBI): domain Eukaryota; kingdom Metazoa; phylum Chordata; class Aves; order Galliformes; family Phasianidae; genus Meleagris; species Meleagris gallopavo. The sequence continues at coordinate 5,016,003 of NC_139433.1, read as the reverse complement.
CCCGCTGTGCACAGACCCCCGTGGCAGGGAGCACAATTAACAAACATACAGTTTGCAGAGTGCCGTGGTTAGAACAGTATTTTACAGGTTTTATAGTTAGAAAGATTACTGCAGAGGTAAGTAACTGGCAAGCAAAAATATATGAAATGCCCACCCATGTCCTAGGCTTGCAGTAGAAAACTCCAAAGGGAAGGACCTCCAGAAAGAGATTGTGACACAGTTATCTCTAGATCTGAGTCTGTGACAGGGACACAAACCCAGGCGATAAAAGAGAGGGGAGAAAAAACTACCCTACATATCAGTAGCACAGCCGGCCCCAGCCCCACGACCAGTGAGACAAGGCACATGGTGGGCCGTGCGCTCCAGGGAGGGGAGGAGAGTAGGGGGATGCAGATGGGCCTAACAAAAAATAAAGCAATGACCGTGATCTGAGGCAGAAAAATGACTTAATAAATCCAACCAAATCAAACAAACAGAGAGAGAAACAGAGCATCAAATAGGAGTTCCCGCACAGGAGAAGCATGCACCTTTTTCTCTGCTTTGATCCAGCCAGAAGCTCCGCCTTCCCTCCTCTGTACTCCAGGTCTTCCAGGAATGCTGCTCCTCTCCCCCTATCTGAGAACCCAAACAGCCCATAAAGGCAGTCCAAGGACCAGAACACAAACTCCTTAACTTTACAGGATGTTCTGATGTGGAACACTGACAACAAAAATCACAAAAGCACAGCAAAGATCCTCCCCAATGGCAGCCAACCCTTAAGTGGGGTCTAGGAGAGGTTAGGGTTAGGGTTAGGGTAGGGTTAGGGTTAGGGTTAGGGTTAGGGTTAGGGTTAGGGTAGGGTTAGGGTTAGGGTTAGGGTTAGGGTAAGGGTTAGGGTTAGGTTAGGTTAGGGATAGGGTTAGGTTGTTAGGGTTAGGGTTTAGGGTTAGGGTTAGGGTTAGGGTTAGGGTTAGGGTTAGGGTTAGGGTTAGGGTTAGGGTTAGGTTAGGGTTAGGGTTAGGGTTAGGTTAGGGTTAGGGTTAGGGTTAGGGTTAGGGTTAGGGTTGGTAGGGTAAGGGTTAGGGTTAGGTTAGGGTTAGGGTTAGGGTTAGGGTTAGGTTAGGGTTAGGGTTAGGGTTAGGGTAGGGTTAGGGGTTAGGGTAGGGTTAGGGTTAGGGTAGGGTTAGGTTAGGGTTAGGGTTAGGGTTAGGGTTAGGGTTAGGGTTAGGTTAGGGTTAGGTAGGTTAGGGTTAGGGTTATGGGTTTAGGGTTAGGGTTAGGGTTAGGGTTAGGGTTAGGGTTAGGGATTAGGGTTAGGGTTAGGGTTAGGGTTAGGGTTAGGGTTAGGGTTAGGGTTAGGGTTAGGTTAGGGTTAGGGTTAGGTTAGGGTTAGGGTTAGGGTTAGGTTAGGGTTAGGGTTAGGGTTAGGGTTAGGGTTAGGGTTAGGGTTAGGGTTAGTTAGGTTGGGTAGGGTTAGGGTTAGGGTTAGGTGTGGTTAGGGTTAGGGTTTAGGGTTAGGGTTAGGGTAGGGTTAGGGTTAGGGTTAGGGTTAGGGTTAGGGTTAGGGTTAGGGTTAGGGTTAGGTGGTTAGGGTTAGGGTTAGGGTTAGGGTTAGGGTTAGGGTATAGGGTTTAGGGTAGGTTAGGGTTAGGGTTAGGGTTAGGGTTAGGGTTAGGGTTAGGGTTAGGTAGGTTAGGGTTAGGGTTAGGTTAGGGTTAGGGTTAGGTTAGGGTTAGGGTTAGGGTTAGGGTTAGGGTTAGGGTTAGGGTTAGGGTTAGGGTAGGTTAGGGTTAGGTTAGGGTTAGGGTTAGGTTGGTAGGGTTAGGGTTAGGGTTAGGGTTAGGGTTAGGTTAGGGTTAGGGTTAGGTTAGGGTTAGGGTTAGGGTTTAGGGTTAGGGTTAGGGTTAGGGTTAGGGTTAGGGTTAGGGTTAGGGTTAGGGTTAGGGTTAGGGTTAGGGTTAGGGTTAGGGTTAGGGTTAGGGTTAGGGTTAGGTTAGGTTAGGGTTAGGTTAGGGTTAGGGTTAGGTTAGGGTTAGGGTTAGGGTTAGGTATAGGGTTAGGGTTAGGGTTAGGGTTAGGGTTAGGGTATAGGTTAGGGTTAGGGTTAGGTTAGGTTAGGGTTAGGGTTAGGTTAGGTTAAGGGTTTATAGGTTAGGGTTAGGGTTAGGGTTAGGGTAGGGTTATTGGTATAGGTTAGGTTAGGTTAGGGTTAGGGTTAAGGTTAGGTTAGTTATGTTAAGGTTAGATAAGGTTAGGTTAGGGTTAGGGTTAGGTTACGGTTAAGGTTTTAACGTGTACGGGTAGGGTTAGTTAACGGTTAGTTAGGTTGGGTAGTGTAGTACTTAGGAGTTAGGATTACGTTAACGTTAACTGTATACGTGTAGTTTAGGTGGGTTAGGGTTAGTAGGATGTTAACTTAACGTTTAGGATTGGTTGGTTTAACGTTAACGTTTAACGTTAACTTAACGTTACGGTTAAGGTTACGTTACGTTAACTGGTTAACGTTGGTAAGTTAACGTTAGATTTAGGTAACTGGATAGTTAACGTGAACGTTTAGGGTACTGTTACGTTGGTAACGGATTAACGTTTACTTGTAACGTTAA